>NW_026637071.1:0-265 GCF_028554395.1 Pezoporus wallicus | reverse complement strand
TCCCCCCATTTCCTGGAGCCCTCTGCTTCCCCAGGAGTTCCTGTTAGGCCCCAGCCTTTGCACAGTGCAAGGAGTTGGATGCTGGCTGCTCCCTGGCTGCACCAGGAGCTCTGGTTGCCTGGCAAAGGTGGGAGCAGCACACAGAGATCAGGAAAGTTGGATACTCCCTGCTCATCCCAGGAGCTCTTTCAGGTTGATCAGGCATTCCCTGACAGCCTGCAACAGAGCTGTTGTGCACTGTTGAAACTGACACAGAATTGAGGCC
>NW_026637070.1:0-2636 GCF_028554395.1 Pezoporus wallicus | reverse complement strand
ACAGGTCCAACACCAGCTTTCAATCCTGGCTCTTCTGCTGTGGGAGCAGAGGCCAAACGTTCGTGCTGTACTCACTGTGCTGCTGGGCAGCTGAGAGACACCACCTGAGAATTTGGATTCAAATGGACTTTTAGGTATGAAACCGAGGAGAGACTGCAATGATGGTGACCCCGTTGCAAAGCTGCTTGTGTGCTGAAGAAGCAGAGCACTAGCTTTCCCTGCTGCTCCTTCTGCCGTGTGAGCAGATGCCACTGTTCATTCTGTGCTGACTGTGTTGCTGCGCAGCAGAGAGCAGGCTCTGGACTGATTCCATTCAAATGCTTTTCCTGTATGAAAGTGAGCAGTGAAAGCAACGATGGAGGCACCAATGTAAAGGTGATTGTGTGCTGAACAGGTCCAGCACCAGCTTTCAATCCTGGCTCTTCTGCTGTGGGAGCAGAGGCCAAACGTTCGTGCTGTACTAACTGTGCTGCTGGGCAGCTGAGAGACACCACCTGAGAATTTGGATTCAAATGGACTTTTAGGTATGAAACCGAGGAGAGACTGCAATGATGGTGACCCCGTTGCAAAGCTGCTTGTGTGCTGAAGAAGCAGAGCACTAGCTTTCCCTGCTGCTCCTTCTGCCGTGTGAGCAGATGCCACTGTTCATTCTGTGCTGACTGTGTTGCTGCGCAGCAGGGAGCAGGCTCTGGACTGATTCCATTCAAATGCTTTTCCTGTATGAAAGTGAGCAGTGAAAGCAACAATGGATGCACCAATGTAAAGAGATTGTGTGCTGAACAGGTCCAGCACCAGCTTTCAATCCTGGCTCTTCTGCTGTGGGAGCAGAGGCCAAACGTTCGTGCTGTACTCACTGTGCTGCTGGGCAGCTGAGAGACACCACCTGAGAATTTGGATTCAAATGGACTTTTAGGTATGAAACCGAGGAGAGACTGCAATGATGGTGACCCCGTGTTGCTGCGCACCAGAGCAGGCTCTGGACTGATTCCATTCAAATGCTTTTCCTGTATGAAAGTGAGCAGTGAAAGCAACGATGGAGGCACCAATGTAAAGGGGATTGTGTGCTGAACAGGTCCAGCACCAGCTTTCAATCCTGGCTCTTCTGCTGTGGGAGCAGAGGCCAAACGTTCGTGCTGTACTCACTGTGCTGCTGGGCAGCTGAGAGACACCACCTGAGAATTTGGATTCAAATGGACTTTTAGGTATGAAACCGAGGAGAGACTGCAATGATGGTGACCCCGTTGCAAAGCTGCTTGTGTGCTGAAGAAGCAGAGCACTAGCTTTCCCTGCTGCTCCTTCTGCCGTGTGAGCAGATGCCACTGTTCATTCTGTGCTGTGTTGCTGCCAGCAGGGAGGGCAGCTGAGCGACACCACCTGAGAATTCGGATTCAAATGGACTTTTAGGTATGAAGCCGAGGAGAGACTGCAATGATGGTGACCCCGTTGCAAAGCTGCTTGTGTGCTGAAGAAGCAGAGCACTAGCTTTCCCTGCTGCTCCTTCTGCCGTGTGAGCAGATGCCACTGTTCATTCTGTGCTGACTGTGTTGCTGCGCAGCAGAGAGCAGCCTCTGGACTGATTCCATTCAAATGCTTTTCCTGTATGTATGTGAACAGTGAAAGCAACGATGGAGGCACCAATGTAAAGGTGATTGTGTGCTGAACCGGTCCAGCCAGCTTTCAATCCTGGCTCTTCTGCTGTGGGAGCAGAGGCCAAACGTTCGTGCTGTACTAACTGTGCTGCTGGGCAGCTGAGAGACACCACCTGAGAATTTGGATTCAAATGGACTTTTAGGTATGAAACCGAGGAGAGACTGCAATGATGGTGACCCCGTTGCAAAGCTGCTTGTGTGCTGAAGAAGCAGAGCACTAGCTTTCCCTGCTGCTCCTTCTGCCGTGTGAGCAGATGCCACTGTTCATTCTGTGCTGTGTTGCTGCCAGCAGGGAGCAGGCTCTGGACTGATTCTATTCAAATGCTTTTCCTGTATGAGTGTTAGCAGTGAAAGCAACGATGGAGGCACCAATGTAAAGGGGATTGTGTGCTGAACAGGTCCAGCACCAGCTTTCAATCCTGGCTCTTCTGCTGTGGGAGCAGAGGCCAAACGTTCGTGCTGTACTCACTGTGCTGCTGGGCAGCTGAGCGACACCACCTGAGAATTTGGATTCAAATGGACTTTTAGGTATGAAACCGAGGAGAGACTGCAATGATGGTGACCCCGTTGCAAAGCTGCTTGTGTGCTGAAGAGACCCAGCACTAGCTTTCCCTGCTGGTCCTTCTGCCGTGTGAGCAGATGCCACTGTTCATTCTGTGCTGACTGTGTTGCTGCGCAGCAGAGAGCAGGCTCTGGACTGATTCCATTCAAATGCTTTTCCTGTATGAAAGTGAGCAGTGAAAGCAACGATGGAGGCACCAATGTAAAGGTGATTGTGTGCTGAACAGGTCCAGCACCAGCTTTCAATCCTGGCTCTTCTGCTGTGGGAGCAGAGGCCAAACGTTCGTGCTGTACTCACTGTGCTGCTGGGCAGCTGAGAGACACCACCTGAGAATTTGGATTCAAATGGACTTTTAGGTATGAAACCGAGGAGAGACTGGAATGATGGTGACCCCGTTGCAAAGCTGCTTGTGTGCTGAAGAGACA
>NW_026637069.1:0-2643 GCF_028554395.1 Pezoporus wallicus | reverse complement strand
ATCCCTAGACAAGTTTAATTCTAACTGGGCCTTGGCTTTCCTAACCTGGTCCCTAGCTTCCTGGCCAACATCCCTGTACTCTTCCCAGGCAGCCTATCCTTTCTTCCACCTTTTATAAGCCTCCTTTTTCTTTTGAATTTTTCTCAGCAGCTCCAAATCCATCCATGGAGGTCTCCTGGCCCTCCTGCTGCACTTCCTTCTGGTTGGGATGCAACACTCCTGAGCTTGTAGCAGGTGATCCTTGAATATCAACCAAGAGTCTTGGGCCCCCCTGCCCTATAGGGCTATATCCCATGGAACCTTACTAAGCAGGTTCCTGAAGAGGCCAAAGTCTGCTCTCTTGAAGTCCAGGGCAGTGAGCTTGCTACACGCTCTCCTATATAGGGAAGACTGTGATTTACTAGATCAACAAATTGTTTTGAAACCTGAGCTCCACATTAAAATGTCTTAAAGAAAGGGAGCTATTTGGAGACTGGCTGTGTATCAATGCTATCCTAAAGCAACAGCATGAAAAAAAAACCTTCTATTCTTACTTCAGCAGCCTTTGCTGATCCTTGCTATATGCAAAATATTAAAATCCCAGTCTTTACTGGTTAATATATAGGTAACAATAACAGTGTGAAAATAATAACACGATGTCTGTATATATATGTCTTTCATCAAGACTCTAAGTTTTAAAAGCTTATAAATTAAATTTTAGAAGGTTATTTAAACTTTCTATATTGATCTTATTGCTAAGTTAAATAAACAATTTATTAATATATCTCGCTGTCACACCCACATAATTCATCTTTGTGTGAAATCATATTCCTTTCTCTCAGTTTCACTTACACATCTAATTTTTCTTGGCTAAGAAATCTTCAGGGAAAAGATACTTTTTTTCTCTCCCTTGCAGGTATATTTATTTTTGTTTTGGACAGGTTTCTCTTACTCGGCGTTGACAATCTTTTTTTTCTGTGCCATTTTCTGTTGCAATCTATATGAACTATTTTTAAAAATGTAATTTACTGTAATCTGTTCAAATAAGCACTGCAAATACGCTAATGAATTCTGAGCCTGGATTTTGCTTAGACAACTCATACTGTATGCACTTTATATTTATATTTTTATTCCTAATTATAGAATCCCTCAGCTGTTATGACTGGAAAAGACCTCTTGGGTCATCGTTTTCAATCTTTTTGCATACAGATCTTTTTCTTTACTCTTAGTCTGTCTCCTGGAGGTGTATGCATATGTGAACACAAACACATGCACACATATATAGACAAGTATACATATTCAGATGTAGTTATCATTTTTTTCCCGGGTCAAGTCCAATTGTGCTCTCTCTTGCATTGTATATTTTCTACCTCTCTGATTTGAAAAATAGTGCTTAAAACAGCATTCTAAGATACAGCTGCACTCTCTCTGCTCATACATACATGAGTTTCCTTCCTTCCCAGCTACATACACTATTGTCCTTTGATCAGGGAAAACTGGACTGTGTGAAGAATTTAGATAGAGCTCGCAACTTATCTGAGATCAACCTGTCCATGCAATAGCTGAATTACTTTGTGAAAAATCAAGCCAGATTCTCAGTTGCAAAGCTGAACAAGGGAAGTCTCCTCACAGAAACGGCTGCCTCACAAATTAACGGATAAGAGTACCAGTTAATGCTTTTGGTAGACAACCAAGGTAACTCAATATGAGGTTTTTAAGACTTCCCATTTCAGTATGGCCAAAATTCTTATTATAGATTATGTGATAGAGTTGACATCTCTTAAGGGTATTTTTCTAGAAACTGTCATGTGATTGTCTGAAAAAAACTGAGTATGTGATAAAAAAACCACAAAACTAGAAATCTTTTAGAGAATATGATTGTTGGGGGCCATTCAACAGTCTGACACTCTCAGTCCATCACCCCATCTGTCTAAATATTTCAGGTGATATTGACTGCAAGTGATAAAAACTACTTAACAAGTGTAATTTTCAAGTATTGTCTTGGAAGAAGACAGTAATGCATAATCCCATTACTGAAACACAGGTTTTGCTCAGCTATAGTATAAAGAAAATTCAAATAAGAAAGATTAATGAAAGAATATTCTTTAAATAATAAGTACTCACAAATTAGTCAGTGAGCCCACTATTCACAGGTCAGAAGATTTAATATTTTTTTACATGTTTGGTCTTTTCTCTGAGCTTCTGATAACCTAAGAACTCTCTTTAAAAAGGAAGCATTTCATATAGTACTCAAAAAGGGGTACCATAAAGGACCTGACTTAAAATTACACTGGAAACTGTAATATAGGCATTTTGGGACTGAAGAAATTTTCATTTGCAGGTTAACTATTCTAATCATATCATTGTTTGAAAGTTTGTTTTTTTCTTCCTTTTAAAACTAAATGTTGGAATAATGAAAATTCCATTCTTAGTAACAGTACCATACTATATCAGGATTGACACAGCAGTGAAGATTGATCGCTCAGTTCCAAAAACAATTCAGTATTCAACATAACACAAGTTTACTCTGAGAATCTGATATTCATCTTTCATTGGTTTGTCACTAATCTTAAGCTTGAAGCCAAAGAGATCATCCAAAATTATAGAATCCCATAAGCACAGAATGGTGGAAGCTGGAAGATAAATCTTGAGGCCATCTGATCC
>NW_026637068.1:0-27053 GCF_028554395.1 Pezoporus wallicus | reverse complement strand
TGAGAAAGTCCTTGGTCAGAGTAAACATTACTTAGCAACAACTAAAAACATTGGTGATATCAGCGTTGTTCCCAGGCTGAAAGTCAAAGGCACAGCACTGCACCATCTACTAATACTGAGAAACATGATTGCTACTGCACAGACTGGGAGCACTACTATCCTTTATTAGTCTTCCAGGTGGGCCATGAAGAAATCCCTCAAGAAGCCTGAGGGGACTCAAGAAGGACTTGAAGGCCTTGTGGCGACTGAGGTGCAGGATTCAGGAGCCCAAGTAGTATTCTTGTCCGTGCTGCCAGTTGCAAACAATGACAATAATAACATCAGAAAAATGGCATTAATTAATTCCTGGCTCTGTGACTGGTGTAAGTGCCAGAATTTTGAGTTTTTTGACCATGGTTACCAGTCCATACAGCACGAGGCCTGCTGGTGGAAGATGGGGAACGCCTGTCCCAAAGGGGTGATCAGCCCAGAGCTAGCAGGGCTTATAGAGAGGGCTTTAAACTAGGTCTGAATGGGAAGTAGGATAACACCAGGCCATGCAGACATGAGCCATGGGGGTATGGGCATGCCACTGTTGGAGTCCAGATCCACAGGGCAACTTAAAAGCATTTATGCCATTACCCGCAGCATGGGCAACAAAACAGGAGGAGCTGGAAGCCGTTGTGCAGCAGGGAATGTGATATAATCACCATCACAGAAATGTGGTGGAATGATTTGCATGATTGGAGAGTGCTGTAGTGATTGGCTACAGGCTCTTCAGAAGGGCTAGGCAAGGAAAGAGGGAGGTGTGTGTGCGTTGTATATCAGGGGGTGCATTGACTGCCTTGAACTCATTGTCGTGAGTAAGAAGGTTGGAATGTTTGTGGGTGAAGATCAGGGGGAACACCAACCAAGCTGATAACTGGTAGGAGTCCATTATAGACCACCCAGCCAGGATAAACTACAGATGAAGCGTTCTTCAAAGAACTGGGAGAAGTTTCGCAATCGCTTGCCCTTGTTCGTGTGGGGGACTTCAACTACCAGATGTCTGCTGGAAGTACAACACAGCAGAGAAAATATTAAAACAATCCAGGAGGTTTCAGAGGGGCAGATTAACTGCAACGTGCCAGTTAGTGAGCCAACTAGGGGAGATGCCTGGCTAGATTTGCTGTACTCAAACAGAGAGAGGACTGATGTTTAATATCTTCATTGATGATCTGGATCACGGGATTGAATGCACCTCAGGAAACTTGTGGATGACACCAAGTTGGCTGAGTGTTGATCATCTGAAGGACAGGAAGGCTCTGCAGATGGATCTAGACAGGTTGGATAGATGGGCTGTGGCCATGACATGAGGTTAAACAAGGCAAAAATTCCAGGTCCTGCATTTGGGCCACAACAACCCTTCAATGCTCCAGGCTTGGGGGAAGAGTGGTTGGAAAGCTGCTCGACAGAAAAGGACCTGGGGGTGCTGTGGTAAGGTTCATGAGGGAAAGGCTCATTTGGATTTAAGTAAAGCATTTGACACCCATCTCTCTCTGGAGAAACTGGCTGCTCATGGCCTGGATAGGTTGATTCTTCTCTGGGTTGCTGTCCTGGGTTCAGCTGCAGTTACTTTTCTCCTACAGCTAGTGCAGTGTTGTGTTTTTTACTTTAGTCTGAGAACAATGCTGATAACACACTGATGTTTTAGTTGTTGCTAAGTAATGTTTACTCTGATCAAGGACTTTTTTCAGTCTCATGCTCTGCCAGTAGAGAGGGCATGGGAATCCAGGAAGAAGCAGAGACAGGACACCTGTTCTTAACCCATGATTTATTCTCGATTCTCCTCTCCTTCTCTGGAGCAGTGGAAGAAGGGTGGGGGGAGTGAGCAAGCTGCTGCATGGTTCCAAGTTACTAGCTGGGCTTAAACCATGACAGTTGGAAACTGGCTGGATGGCTGAGCCCAAAGAGTGGTTGTAAATGGCATCACATCTAGTTGGTGACCAGTCACTTAGTGTTGTCCTCAGGGCTTGGTGTTAGGGCCAGTGCTGTTTAATATCTTCATAGATGATCTGAATGAGGGGTTTAAGTGCAATCAGTGTAAACTTTCAGACAGCCCTGGTGCTGCTCTGGGAGTGTGCAATGTATGGGTTCCTAGCTGAGAGTTGATTTCCTCTCATGACTGAGAGATATAACAAAGTACGGGTTTTTTGTCAAAGTACATTTGCAGAGTATATGGTTAAGTTCACTGTGACTGTTTGTCGGAAAGAGGAAACATAGGTGTGAAGCTGCCTATGACCTTCACTTGGCCACACTGGGGCACCTGGCCAATGCTCTTGGCATGGACAACAGTGAGATTATGAGAAACTGCACAGCCCCACAAGTAAACAATTTGAGATCTGGCATAAAGCCAGTTGTTTTTCTAAGGGTATAAAAGCAGGACCTTCTTGTAGCCAAATCCGAAGCCTTACCTATAGGGGGTTGGACGCGCCATGTGAAAATTTTCCCAGTTACCTGAGACTCCTGGCATCGGCTGCAACGGGGCTTCCCAGCTAGAAGTGTGGGCCTGAATGATGATTGGGTGGTAATTGGTGATGTATTTTTTCTTAATCTCTGTTTTCTCTATGCAGTAATGATTTCATGTGCTGTTAATTTTCCTTGTACTTTACTCTCTCTATATAGACCTCTGATTTGCTTTGTTGTACTTATTTACTGCATGTATTGAGATATATGCCCTATTTGTGTTAGTGTGCTCATTCGCTTTAGTGTGCTTGCTTAATAAACTGTGCACGCTATACAGCTAGTACATGGTTATTTTGTGGCTTACCCTGCCTATCAGCAGAACAATCAGTGTAGTCTGTAGTGACACAAAACAAAATGTCATTTTATTTTTAAGATAAAGAATAAGGTTTTAAGATGGTGGAGCTGGATATTCCCAGCTGGGAACAATTACCTTATCGTAACATAGCTGCTGAACAGTCGTGTTATGGTTTATGTGAGAATTGGGACTATGTTTGAATGAGGCAGAACCTCCTGATATAGTTAAATATTTACAAAAAGTTTCAGTAGAAAAAGGGAGGAATTGATTGCTCTGGGGAGACAAGGGTGGATTCTGCTGGCTGCATACTGAAAGCAACATCAGCATAGAGCAAATGTAGGATAAGATTGATTTGGAGAAACAAGTTTGTAAACTGCAGGGAAAAAATAGTTATGGTCCAGTGCCCAAATCAACTATTAACTGATAAATTGGATACTTATCAAACTGTAGAAGAAAAAGTAGCTGTTTGTGTCACCCAATATAAATATCAAAAGCAAAGGGGTTGAGTTAACCAGAAAAAAGTGCATGCAGCGATCACGGAGGGCAGGAAGGAATTGGGACCCTGAGAAATGGGATGGAGATGTGTGGGATTCAACCGATTTGGATAGTAGTTCAGAGGGTGAGGTGTTTGTTGAAGCAAAGCCAATATTATGAAGGAAATTGGAACACAACCCTCCAGGTCATTCGGTGAGGTGGGGATGTGGTAGAAGATTTCACTCAGCACACAATTAATGATATTATGGACAGGTTCAAACAAAAGCCTGGAGAATCTTTGCTTTCTGAGCCATCAGGTCACATGATTTGGGAGTTAAATTGGATCCAGACAATGTTAAGAAATTTGCAATGTTAAGCTCTGACTCATTTGTTCAGGACACCTGAGGCACCAAGGATGAGACTAATTTGTTAGAAGTGGTAGTGGAAGGCTGTAGCAGAAAATACCCTACTGAAGGGGAATAGCCTAGTGCAGATCGACCTTGGTATACTTTACAGGATTGTGTTCAGAGTGTTAAGGAGGAGGGGATGAAAACTGCTACTTTTGTCCGAGATGCAGACGCTATGCTGCAGATTCCACAATCACTTTCAATTCAGAACAGGATTATTAGGACTGCACCACATGCATATAAAGGGACATGAAGGACTTTGCTGATAAATGAAACTGAAAACCCCATAGGAGAAGTAGCAAAAAAAAAAACCTGGTGCAGTTAGGAGACTTTTCTAAGCCAGCTTTGCACATCTCCAACCCTTTTTAAGCCATTTTTGGCCATTTCTAACACGTTTTTGCACATCTCTAACCAGCTTTAAGCCATATTTGACTGTTTCTAACCAATTTTTGTGCAGTTCTAACCTTCTTTTAAGCCATTTTTGGCCATTTCTAACCTCGTTTTGCAATCTTCCAACCCGTTTTAAGCCATTTTTGGCCATTTCTATCCCCTTTTTTTGCCATTTCTAACCCTTTCAATGCATTTTTTGGCCATTTCTAAACCATTTTTGCACATCTTTAACCCTTTTTAAGCAATCTTTGCCCATTTCTAACCCATTTGCCCATTTCTAACCGTTTTAAAGCCATTTTTGGCCATTTCTAGCCTGCTCGCCTTAATTTATGGTAAACCTAAAAAATTTAAAGGGAAAACTGTTTTGATTACAGGACAAGCTGGCAAAGAAATTAAAGTGGTACAGACAAAAATTGAGATGAAAATTGGCACTCTGCCTAAACGAACTTATTCAGTAATGATTGTTCCTGTCCCTGAATATATAATTGGAATTGACATTTTAAAAGGATTGACTTTATGCTTACCTGATGGTAAGCACCAATTCAGAACCAGGACATATGTATCAGCTCGGTCAGTTTTAGTTGGGAAAGTTAAAATGCCTCCGATACAAATCCCATCTACCACCAAGGTAATCTCAATGAAACAATATTGTATACCAAAAGGACACAAGGAGATTTCACAGGGTATTAAAGATTTATTAGAAATGACAGTATTAAAACCAACAACTACTGCCTTTATAATCCTATATGGCCTGTTAAGAAGAGTGATGGGACACGGCAAATGACTCTGGACTATAGGGAGCTTAACAAGTACACCCCACCACTAGCAGCTGCGGTACCAGACACAGTTACTTTAAAAATACAACGGCACCCTGGAACTTGGTATGCGGAGATTGATATAGTTAATGCTTACTTTGCAATACCCATTGCTGAGGAACATTGGGATCAGTTCGCTTTTACTTGGCAAGGTAGGCAATATACATTTACCCACCTGCCTCGAGGGTGGCTCCATAGTCCCACCCTCTGCCACCAAACTGTGGCAGAACATTTGGATAAGTTCGCATTGCCAAATATGGTACAAATGATACATTATGTTGACAACATAATGATTCAGGGAGAAACTAAGAAGTACAAGAACAATTAGAATTAGTGTTGCAGCATATGAAAATTAAAGGATGGGAAATTAATCCAGACAAAATTCAAGAACCTGCCCAAACTGTGAATATTTTAGGAATTCAGTGGCACTGTGGTCATTGGGAAATATTGCCCAGAGCTAAGCAGAAGATTTTAGATTTTGTTACCCCACAAAGTAAAGTGGAAGCTCTGTGATTTATTGGCTTGTTTGGCTTTTGGCAACAACACATCCCTCAACTGGGGCAAATACTTGCTCCATTATATAAAGTATTGTGAAAGAAATATGAATTTGAGTGGGAAAATGAGCAGCTGAACAAGCAATACAACAGGCTCTGGACCACTGGGCAATACAGGCCGGAGAGGTAGAATTGAATGTCTTTGTAAATGACAATTATGCTAACTGGAGTCTTTGGAAAAATCAGGGTAAGAAAAAAGTGCCCTTTGGACTTTGAAACCAAAAATTACCTGAAGCTGGACAGAGATATACACCATTCGAGAAGCAGTTATTGGCATGTTACTGGGCCTTAGTGGAAACGGAACAAATGACAACGGGGCATGATGTGGCACTAAGGCCTAAAATTCTGATAATGCAGTGGGTAAACAGTTCACCCAAGATGCACAGCATAGGTCATGCTCAGGAAGCTAGCATAATTAAATGGAAAAGGTATATCCAAGACTGAGCTGAAGTAGGGGTTGGGGGAGTGGCAGTGCTTCATGAGAATGTTGCCAGTGCCCCTGCAAGTGAACAAGCAAATGTAGATCACCTGGATAGCAAACAAGAATCATGGGTAAAATGGGGAAAACCCCTAGACCAATTGACAGGAGATGAAAGGAAGCATGCCTGGTTTGCTGATGGGTCAGCTAAATATATTAATGGAAAACATTTCTGGAAAGCCGTAGCCTATAACCCATCCTAGAATAAGTTCCAAGTCATGAGGGGTGAAGGTAAAAGCAGCCAGTACGCCGAATTATATGCCGTATATGTGGCAATTAAACAAGAGCTAAGACAATGTTATGGTCAGTTGCCAGTGGTTTAGTTACCTGGCTGCTCTTTCACAGAAACCCCCTTGTCATGTGGAAAGAGCTTGCGTGACCTTGTGAGGTTGGGAGCTATGGTAGGGTCTCCCATGCCAGACAGGTCTCAACTGAAGCGTGAGACAAAGTGTGTCCATGGGCAGGATGGGCCCACTAGCCTTCAGGCAACCATCCTAGAAGGACAACTCTAACTTCAAACAAGGGCAGATGGAGCTCGTTTAGCCTTGTAAGGCCATCCATCTAAGAGAAGGACACTCTAACCAAACCTACAACCTGAGGACTTTGCTGTCACTATCCAAGCTCACAAGGCCCTGGCAGATAAACCTCAGGTTTAAAGGGTGGGGCCAGTTCCACGCAGGCTGTGCCTCACCTAAAAAATCCACTGAGCTGGACCGAAGGGTTTACTCATACTTGCAAAGCCCTGTAGCTACAGGCGAGGGACGAAACGGCAGGTGATAAAATGTACTGGAAGCTGCAGACCCAACCCTGCATACAGGCGGTTCAGGACATCGGTCGTTTGAGATTGATCCAGGAGATGCCAGTCTTGTTCGGCAACATCCTGAATGACCAAGCAGCCTTTTTTCAAGGAGAGCTTGCTCCATATGGAGAGGCCTAGAAAAGGTGGCCTAACCGAAGCTCATCTCCCCCTCCACCTGGTTGGCTAGCCACAGCCAACGGGCATCTCCTGTTGCGGTCCATCAAAGACAAAGAGACAAAGGCATACACCTGCCTCCAAAGGTGTGTCCAGATTGACACTCGCATGTTGGAACATCAGAACCATGCTTGATTGTCCTGGGTTCAGCAGTAGCAGTCATGTTTCTCCTTCGTGGTAGCTGGTGCAGTGCTGTGTTTTGACTTCCAGCCTGGGAACAGTGTTGGTGAAACAGATGTTTTCTGTTGTTGCTAAGTGATGTTTACCCTGACCAAGGACTTTGTGAGCCTCATGCTCTGCCAGGGAGGAGGGGAAGCCAGGAGGAAGCAGAGACAGGACACCTGACCCAAGCTAGCCAAAGAGGTATTCCATACCACAGCACGTCATGCCCAGGAGGTAACTGGGAGTTAGCCGGGAGGGCTGGGAGACTGCAGGGTTGGAGGAGGTATCAGTCGGTGCTTGGTCGGGCTAGAGGGGGGGAGTTATCGGTTGGCTGGTGGTGATGTGTTGTATTCTCTTCCCTTGTTATTTCCTTCATCATTATTATTATTGGTGGTAGCAGTAGTGATTTGTGTTATACCTTAGTTACTAAACTGTTCCTATCTCAACCTGTGGGAGTTGCATTCTTTTCGATTCTCCTCTCCGTCCCTCCGGGAGTAGGGGGAAGGAAAAAGGGGGGAGTGAGCGAACGAGTTACCTGACTGGTTTTAAACCACGACATTGATACAGCGGACAGTGGGCATCCTGAGTGCCGTTCTGCACTAATTGCCCACAAACTGTCACAACTCAACATCAACGTTGCTGCTCTCAGTGAAGTTCACCTTCATGAGGAAGGTAGCCTTAAAGAACATGGTGCCGGTTATACACTCTACTGGTTAGGTAAATCCAAAACTGAAAGTCATCTTTCTGGAGTTGGCTTCATGATAAAAAACTCCATCGTCTCTAAACTTGAAAATTTGCCGATAGGTCATTCCGATCGTATTATCTCCTTACGCCTTCCACTACACAATAAGCAACATATTGTTCTTTTCAGCATATATGATCCAACTCTGCAAGCTGACCCTGCAGAAAAAGAAAAATTCTATACCAACCTGCATCACCTCACTCAAAAGGTTCCTATACATGATAAGATCATAATCCTTGGTGAATTCAATGCCTGAGTAGGTAAGAACTCTGAAGCCTGGAAAGGAGTACTAGGCAAGCACGGTGTTGGTAGCTTCGATGATAACGGGCGCCTCTTGCTAGAGTTTTGTGCAGAGCAACAGCTTAACATCACCAATACTATTTTCCAGCAGAAAGACAGCCAGAAGACAACCTGGATGCATCCTCGGTCTAAACATTGCCACCCTATTGATTATGTCTTAGTGCACCAGAGAAATGTTCGCGAAGTCTGTCACACCCGAGTGATGCCTAGTGCAGAATGTCAAACAGACCACCGCCTTGTATATTGCAAACTTAACCTCCACTTTAAGCCCAAACCTAAGAGGGGCAGCATTCCGAGGAGGAGGATCAAAGTTAATAATCTTCAAATAGCTGCAGTGAGGGACAGCTTTCAGGCTAACCTTCAAACTAGTCTTGAAGACTATCTTACAGATTCTTCCCATGAAGTGCTTTGGCAACATATTAAAAATAGCATCCTGCAGTCCTCCAAAGAATCCCTTGGGTTCTCCTTAAAGAAAAACAAAGACTGGTTTGACAATAACAATCAGGAGGTCCAGGAATTGCTAACAAAGAAGAGATGTGCCCATCAAGCACACCTCGCTCAGCCACTTCGCCATGTAAGAAAAGCAGCCATTCGTCTTGCATGCAGTAAACTCCATCAGAAGCTTCAAGACATCCAGAACAAGTGGTGGCTCAACCTAGCAGAAAAGACTCAACTATGCACAGATTTGGGTAACCACAGAGGATTCTGTGAGGCTCTGAAAGCAGTGTATGGATCCACATACCAGGTTCAAAGCCCCCTACTTAGTGCAGATGGCCAAACGCATCTTACAGATAAAATCTCCATCCTGAATCGTTGGTCTGAATATTTTCAAACACTCTTTAGTGCTAACCGTGTAGTCCAAGGTGAAGAAATCCAGCACATTTTACAACATCCGGTGAAAAACGAATTGGATATAGCCCCTACCATGGGAGAGACTCTTAAGGCTATACAGCAGGTGAAAACTGGCAAGGCAGCTGGGGTTGATGGAATCCCACCCAAAATCTGGAAGCACGGAGGCCAGGCACTTCATGCTAAATTTCACAAGCTAGTTGTGCGCTGTTGGGAACAAGGTAAACTACCATCAGATTTTCGTGATGCAATCATCATCACTCTGTATAAGAAAAAAGGTGTAAAGTCAGACTGCTCAAGCTACCAAGGTATAACTCTGCTCTCCATTGCTGGAAAAATCCTTGCAAGAATACTATTGAACAGATTAGTACCTGCTATTGCAGAAGAACTTCTACCTGAAAGTCAATGTGGTTTCAGAGCTAACAGAAGTAACACAGACATGGTATTTGTTCTCAGACAACTGCAAGAGAAGTGTAGAGAACAGAATAAGGGGCTCTATGTAACTTTTGTTGACCTCACCAAAGCTTTTGACACCGTGAGTAGAAAAGGCCTGTGGCTGATCTTGGAACGATTAGGTTGTCCCCCCAAGTTCCTCAAAATGATTATTCTGTTACATGAGGATCAGCATGGCCAAGTCAGATATGGCGATGCACTCCCTGAGCCCTTCCCAATAACCAGTGGTGTGAAACAAGGTTGCGCTCTTGCACCAACTTTATTCACAATCTTCTTCATCATGATGCTCCAAAGGGCTACGGTAGACCTCTATGAACAAAATGGCATTTATATTCGATATCGTACTGATGGTAGCCTATTCAATCTAAGGCGACTGAAGGCCCACACTAAGACCCTAAATCACCTTGTCCATGAACTGCTTTTTGCTGACAATGCCACCCTTGTTGCCCACACAGAAGCAGCTCTGCAGCGCTTAACATCTTGCTTTGCGGAGGTGGATGAGCTTTTTGGGCTGGAAGTCAGCTTGAAGAAGACAGTAGTTCTCTACCAACCTGCACCACAAGTAGATTACCATCATCTCCACATTACCATGGGTGAGTCAGACCTTAAGTCAGTTCAGCAGTTCAGCTATCTGGGAAGCATTATTTCCTCGGATGTCACGATCGACAAAGAGATAGATAACAGAATAGCAAAGGCATGTAGAACCTTCAGAAAACTCCATAAAGGAGTCTGGTGCAATAAACACTTGAAGAAAAGTACAAAGATTAGTGTCTATAGAGCCATTGTACTGTCTACTCTTTTATAAGGGTCTGAATCATGGGTCATCACCTGTGACTCCTCGAACACTTCCATCAGCGCTGCCTCCGTACAATTCTAAACATCCATTGGACTATGTGTCAAACGTTACTGTCCTTGAACAGGCAGGGGTCACCAGTATTGAGGCCATATTGCTGAAATCGCAGCTGCGCTGGGCAGGGCACGTCTCCAGGATGGAGGGTCACCGCCTCCCTAAGATTGTGTTTTACGGTGAACTCGCCACCGGCTGCCGCAAGAGAAGTGCCCCAAAGAGGAGATATAAGGACTCCCTGAAACAATACCTCAGCCTTGGCCATACTGACTACCATAAGTGGTCCACCTTGGCCTCCAATCGGGAGACTTGGAGACACACCATACATAACACTGTTGTCTCCTTTAAGAACACACGCAGAATTAGTCTCGAGGAGAAAAGACAACCTAGAAAGAATCGTGCCTCGTCTATACCACCCAAGGAGACCTTTCCCTGTGCTTTTCACAACTGGATTTGCCTATCCCATATTGGCCTTTTTAGTCATTAGCGTGCTTGTAGTAAGCATGGGTAAAGCCCTTCCCAAATCTTCGTTCGTGAAGTCAAGCCATCAGGTACCTGGCTCCCAACTTGGGCCAAACATGACTGGAAAATTCATTCCAAAGAAGTATGGGGGAAGGAACTGTGGCAAGTTATTTGGGCATTTGTCCAACAAACTCAAGTCATAGTGTTCCATGTAGATGCCCACTGTGGAACTGACACCCTAAAACAATGGTATAATTCTGTTGCAGATGGACAAGCAAAAATCTCCAAAGTCATGGTGGAAGACTGAAAACCCTCATCGCAAACAGATGGGTTTGGCCTAATAGGCACACCAGAAAAGTGGTCATCTTGGAGAGAAAGCCACTAACAGGTGAGCCTAGGACTGTGGAATTGTTATAAATTTGGATATCATTAAAACGGTGATAGCCCAGTGCCCTGTCTGCCAACATGCACAGCAAAGGACCGTACTGCATACAGTACAAGGGTAACTGAATCAGGGAAAATTACCAGGGCAAATCTGGCAAATTGATTATATAGGTCCTCTGCCAGCCTATAGGGGTTGTCAGTATGTTTGTACAGCCGCTAACACAATCTAGACATTTAATAGCTCATCCATGTATTCAAGTAACCCAGTATTATACAATTAAAACCCTGGAATTGATTATTTCATTCTATGGCATTCCTTTGCAAATTCAGAGTGACAATGGTTCACACTGAAAAAAAAACAGAAAATAGAACAATTTGCTGATATGAACAACATACAATGGATATTTCATATACCATATTTTCCACAAACTGCCGGATTAATTGAATGGATGAATGGAAAGGAAACATTTTTCTCTTCACATTAGCCTTTAGCCTCCTAATGAAACATGCAACTTCTCCACTGGGAAATTGAGTACATTTTCACTTCAGTGAGAACATTGTCTTTTTTTCAGTTCCATAAAGATTTATTAATCATACATCTTTGAAACAACTTTGTACCAGACTAGCCACACACCAAAATCTACTACAAATCAAATCTTAGGGGAATCCAGTGTGCCCAAAACCTCAAGAACATGTAGGCTCACACATAAGGCTAGTTTTCTCTTAGTGTTTCTGGGAAAAGTCAGCAGCAGCAGACTACTCATTAATGCAAAAATCTGACCACTTGTTTCCATGGGAAATTCTAAAAGGGAAAGAATAATCATGACATCCATTATTGATGTAAGGCTTGTATGCACTTACTCACATAATAGCATACTAAATCTTCAGGTGCATATTTTCCAAAGAAAGTGTCTAGAAAAGATGAATTCTATAAATAGAGATGGATACTTGCATTAAAACATATTTAGACTGAAAACTCCTACCAACATAGCAACAATAAAGACTGATTTTCCCAATTAAATACTCCAGATGGTGGGGGAAGTGGGGCTATTCCAGACCCTTGCTATTCCACTGTCAGGTGCTAATTTATCTCTTAGCTGCTCTTAAGAATTAGCCATGCTGCTGTAGCCCAGGATAATGAGCATACGGTATTACACATAAGTTCTCCATACCCAAATAAAATTCAGTTCTGCGGAATAACAAGTAGGAAGAGATAATTGCTCTCAAACCTTTGATGTGGGTGGAGATTATTCAGATGGCACACTGAAGGGTAATGGACTCTGAAACTGCTGAAAACAACGGGTAATCTCAAATAAATCTCTCTTAGGAGAGATCCATGGCTCTAGACATCGTCCCTGTATATAGAGCTAGTTCAGATAAGGGCAATTAACATCTTTGTTCATTAACAACATAACCTATCCGGCAACATTTATCAAATTACAGAATTAGTAGTACTACACTAGCACAATTTGTCTCACTCTTGATTTTCCACCACATGGGTTGTGTACATTTGACTTCATCTGGATCTACAGGTGCATTCCCAGCATCCAGCCTATGATAGATCATCTCTACAATGTCTGATTCCCTCAGGGACTGGATGCCTCTCGATTGTGGTACACTTGCCTGACCAACACATGACACTGTCCTTGTAGGGAAAACTTTCCTTCACAGCTGCCAAGAGCTGCCTCCTAAGGCTGGGGCTCGTTTTTCTTTTGCAATCACTCTGTCAATTCCTCCTTCCCTAGCAAGTGATCCCAGCTGCTTGGCTTCCTTACCTTCTAGCTTGTGACCGTCAGCTCCATAGTCCCAGCATCGGAGCAACCAGGTGATGATGTGCTCCCCTGGAAGATGGGTGAAGTCTTTTTACAAATTCTGCAGCTCGGTTGATGTCTGGGATTGAGAAGTTACCTCTTCTTCTTCCTCTGATTCCTGTATCAGTAACTCTTGTTTAGATGCCGTCCCCTTTAGTACCTGCATTGGGTCTTCATCTTTCTTTGCTGTACGGGTTGTGCCTCTTGTTTGCTTTTCCCCTTGCTTACAGAGGCAACCGATATTGGCACGGATTGGTCCTTCGGTTTAGCTTCAGTGTCTGTGACCATGGTTGGAGTGGCTGCAGTGTCTGTCACTGTGGTTGGAGTGGTTGCAGTGCCTGTTGACAGGGTTGGTGTAGCTGTTGTGCTTGAGGGTTAAGTAGCGGTGTTGTCTGTTGTTTTGCCATCAAATCCAGAGACATCTTTTCCCCTTTGAAGGTGCTGGATAGTGTTGAACAGGGCTCTGTAGGCATAGGCCAAGCCCCAGCATGTTGCCATGATTTGTCCCTCTCTGGTATTGCCAGGACAACAGCACACCTTGTCTAAGTGTTCAGCTAGTTTTTCCAGATTTTGCATTTCTTCAGGGGTGAAGTTCCAAAGCACTGGAGGGGCCAACTGGCCTAGGAGCTTGCCCATAAGATCTCACACACCCTGACACTCATGACTGTCCAGCCTCAGGGAAAAGCTCTTGGTGGTCCTCCAATATCATAATCTAACCCTAGACCAGACCTGAACCTGACCCTGCTTAACTTCCAAGATCCGACAAAATAGGGCATTCTCAGGGTGGGATGGCTGTGGGTAAAACACACGCTGTATGTGTGCCAACATGCTCATCCCCAGCACAGGCAGCAGGCAGGTTTCAAGGGTATTCAAAAGACATCCAAAACCTTTAGAAATATTAAATGCTGGTTTAAATAGCCTGGTGAAGGATCAGGGGGTGTGAAGGAGTCTCCTTCATAGTACAGTGAAAAAAAAACCTTAGCCCAGGCCTCCCAGCCGATAAACACTAGAACAGCAAATACTGGCTACAAGTAAGGTATGACATGCTGAAACTCCAAGACCAAGCGCAACAACTCTGAGAGCAAATAAATCAACATTGCGACGAGTGACTGAAACACTGAAGTCTGAAACAATGAATGTTTATCACAAATACCAATAGACATGCTCTGGTCAGATCTGTCGTTATCTCAACCCTTCATGCCCCATGCTGGGCACCAAAAAGAACTGCCGTGGTTTAAGCCCAGCCAGTAACTGAGAATCATGCAGATGCTTGCTCACTCCTCACCCCTTTCTTCCTCCCCCCCGCTCACGGAGGGATGGGGAGGAGAATCAAAAGAATGTAAATCCCATGGGCTGAGGTAAGAACAGTCCAGTAACTAAGGTATAATACAAAACTACTACTGCTACCACCAATAATAATAATGATGAGGGAAATAAGAAGGGAGAGAATGCAGTTGCTCACCACCCGCCGACCGATATCCAGCCCGACCTGAGCAGCGATCTGGCCTTCCGGGGAACTGCCCCCAGTTTATATACTGGGCATGACGTGCTGTGGTATGGAATAGCTCTTTGGTTAGTTTGGGTCAGGTGTCCTCCCTCAGCTTCCTCCCTACTTCCCCTCCTCCCTGGCAGAGCATGAGACTGAAAAGTCCTTGATCAGAGTAAACATTACTTAGCAAGAACTAAAAACATCGGTGTGTTAGCAGCATTGTTCTCAGACTAAAGTTGAAAACACAGCACTGCACCAGCTACTAAGAAGGAGAAAAATAACTGCTACTGCTGAACCCAGGACAACACATCATGGGTTTTGCCCGCCTCTGCTTGCATCAGCTTTACCCAAGGCCGGAATGGATAAAAGGATAACTTCTACTGCCCTCCTCTACGTAGTTAAATACTACCACATCTCTGTATGAAACCGTTGCTGCACACAGTGTAACAGTGACCAAGGAAAAGTCCTACTACCTCTAATTCACAAGTCAGGCTCCCTGCAGAGATAAGACCACTTCTGCGTTACAGACCTATCCTGCTTCCTGGGACGGCAGAGGGTCAATGACAACAGGCCAGCCCAAATGGACAACCAGCCACTCTCATTGAACTGTGCACAGATTTATTTCTCATCTTTCAGTTTCTTAACATTTTATTTGATAAACTCAACTCTCTCTAAAAATGGCTGAACAAAAGTGTATATATGAACTTAATGTTAATACCAGCTTTCTTCCTTCTAATTGTGTTGGCTACATGTTCCTACAGCATTAACAGAATCTCATGGCACTATTATGTTTGGAACTACAGAGAAAAATCTGGTTTATCAGAAAAAAAAAGCAGAGCAGAGTTTAGTAGGCAGGGTTGAGCATCAAGAATATAACTACTTAATTTTCCTACATACATCTTCCTAGATTTAAAGAAGAATGCTTAATATAGAGATTGTTTATCAATCATTTATCAATCATTTCCCCAGAGACAAAGAAATGTTAAATAGAAAGCATTTTAAAATACGGCATAACATCCATGGTAACTGCTGAAAAAGGCCCAAGTGATCAGCAAGCTTCAACTAGAAGACTTTTTAGGGAAGTATTATTATTGGAAAGGAAATATAAAGTATGCATAATAAAGTAACATCTGCCTTTTTCTCTAGCCTGCATCCTGCTGAGAAAGACCTTTTTGCTTTCTCTTTCTGAAAAATATAATTTAAAAATACATATCTTTGAGTTCCAAATCAGACTCTACTCCTGCTTCCTTACAACAAATTACCAGCTCTCACTGGAAATGAATAAAACAGAAACCAAAACCAAATTTAACACTATAAACACTGTAGGAGATTACTTCCAAGTACTCCAATGTTTTGCAAGATTTTGGATTACTAAACCCAAGTCAAAAGAGTTCAGAGAACAATTGAGGAATATGCTTCTCTGCTTCAGATTTAAGCTGAGAACCTTAACCTCAAATCCTGTTCTTTGCAAAATAGGAAAATCAGACTCAGATCCAAAGTACTGATATAAAGATTCATTTTGGCCCACATCCTAACACCTCTGCAGCCAATCCTAATATTTTTCTGTCAATACCTCTCTCAGCGTACAAATCCAAGTCTTTACTGTACATTCAGAGCCATTCCTGTGATGCAAAGATTAGGCATGAAGAAAGAGCAATATTTTTAAAGGTGCAACTGCCTATGAGCATATCTTGTGCATATCAGAGCACTACAAGCTCAGCCAGAAACACCAGTGCCAGACAAACCACACCTCTGAAATTCTTGTCATCTCCCATTTTCTTTTTATCTCATCTAAGCACAGTCTCTACATGATCAGTTACAAGGAAGATATATGTAGTCATCAGCCCCTCTATAATTTTATTTTCATTAATTATTTTCAGTTACTTTCCAGTATATCATTCATTTGAGAAGCTATTACACAGAGCTGGAAACACAATGTTCCAGCCTGCTGCTCTGACCCCTGCAAGAAGCAGCGATGCAGCAGGAATGAGTCAGTGGCAGCAGATGTGCTGGAAATGTCACTGAATTCTAACAGCACCTCTTAAAACACAGCCCACACAGGTAGTCCTGGCAGTGATCTAGCACTAAATTAAATATATTGTCGTCAGCCTAGAAGTAGTATATCCAACTTTAAATATACAGCTGCAGGTACACACAAGATTCAACAACATTGCATACAGAGTAGTCTCTTCAGGATGAATACAAGCCTTTGTACTTTCAAGAACAAAGGCTGTATCATGAAGCACCAAATTGGTTATTTTAGTGGCTGCACTAGGCTTTTACTCTTGAGAAGAGAGTGAAAAATAACTCTGTCCTTCAGTAACTAAGAGCAGCTAGGGCAAGTCATTAGGAAAACTGTTGCTGCACTTCATTTAGACCAGATCTTGCAGATGTATTTGAGACAAGCCACCAGTAGTTGCAACAACATTCATTACATGAGCAAAGAAGAGATTCAAATCCTAAACTTGTCATCTATTCCCTCACACTTTCATGAACAGAATGAAAAGCTAGTGCAAGTCAATGCAAAATTCACTGTATTAGGTTTCAAGGACATCAAACTAGACAACTGCAGTGTTTCTTCTCAGACATTAAATACTATGGTTCTTGACTAATGCTGTGGCCATTCTGTTTTCCTACCGGGAAAAAAGCATACTAGGTCAAAGAGGAATGGCAACTGTATTGTCCTTCCCAAGAACTAAGTACCACAGGCTCTCAACACTGCCACAACAAATACACAAAGCTATTGACAAGGCCCATTATGCGAACTGTCCATCAGCACAAAAGCATAAATGGCCATGTCAGACCATTAAAATATTGGAGGAAAAGAGCTGAAGATGACACTTTTACTGCCAAAAAAAAAAAGTGTCTAAGGCATACACACACAAATCATCACACATTTCACTAGTCACTGCAGGATGAATGCTCCCCCTGGCTTTGCTGGTTCTCTTAGCAGCATCCAAACCTGTTCTGAGCTTCGTGATGCAGTCCACAGTTGCTGAAGGTCTATGAGAAAAAAAAAAACAACAAAACCCACTGTGACTGAAGATTTATGGGATTTGTTTTTTCCCTAATAATCTACATCACACAATTGCTCTCCACATCACCTAATTAAAATGACTTTGAAATGACAGTGCTGATGAGAGAGGAGGCTGCATTGCAGAGCTCGGAGTGTAGAGAGTGCCTGCACTGGTCTTGTGAGGGAATGGTGCACAATGGGCAGGGCTGCACTCGGTGCTCCCTGGGGGAGGTCCTCCAGCAGTAGGTGGCTGAGCTGAGGGATGCTATTAATAGACTGCAAGATGTCAGGGAAGCTGAGAGTAAGCAGGAAATCTTGCTCCCGGCCCAAACTGTGCAGGGGCCTCAAGCTTCCCCTCTAGCTCATGAAGGAAAGAAGGAGGCAGTTAAGCTGGGAAGCTGGGAATTAGTGACAAGAAAAAAAAAACAACAAAAAAAGGAGGAAAAGGACAATCAAAAGCAAGGGGCTTCCTCCTAAATCTGTTTTCCAAAGGCAGAACTGCTTTGCTGTCCTCCAGGGGGCTAATGAGGAAACGCACTCGAGCCAGAAACAGCCGGCTGATGCACTGGTAAAGAAGATCTCTACTGGTGCTGCCAGGAAAACGCGGTGGTTCATGGTGGTAGGGGACTCTGCATTGAAAGGGACACAAGCACTTGTCTGTCGGCCTGACCCCGTCTCAAGGGAGGTGTGCTGCCTACCAGGGGCACGGATCAGGGATGTGGAAGAGAGGCTGCCTGCTCTAGTAAGTCCCACGGACTATTACCCACTCCTGGTGATACATGTGGGTACTAGGGATATAGATAGTAGTAGCCTGGGGAACATAAAGAAGGACTACAGAGCCCTGGGGGAGGTGGTTAGGGGCTCTGGAGCTCAGATAGTCTTTTTGTCAATTCTCCAGGATACAGGGAGGACCTAAAAAAAGCAAGAAGGATTAGCCAGGTTAATAACTGGTTAAAAGGGTGGTGTCATAGTCAGGGGTTTGGGTGTCTTGAACACGGGACCCAAGCTTGTAGGCCAGGTCTAGTGGGGGCTGGTGGAGCTGGCCTGATGATAAAGAAGGGGAAGAGAAGTTTTGATAGGAGGCTTCCCAGACTGGTCAAGGAGACTTTAAACTAGATGTGTTGGGGGAGGGGGCATCATTCCATCCCAACCCCCACAGTCAGTTGCCAGAACCTATAATAAATGCTCGGAACAATGTAGATATATTCCAACCGCTCCAGCCAATGATCCAGCTTCATTTGGAGCTCGGCTCAGATGCCTTTGTACAAATGCCCGTAGCATGGGGAACAAACAAGAGGAATTAGAGATGTGTGCACGTCTGCGGGGGTATGATATAATAGGCATCACAGAAACATGGTGGGATGGCTCCTATGATTGGAGTGTTGGAATGGAAGGTTACAGGCTTTTTAGAAAAGACAGGCCTGGCAGGTCTGGAGGGGGAGTTGCCCTTTATGTTAGCGATAGGCTGGAGAGTATGGATCTCTGTCTGGGGACACATGAGCAGTCAACAGAGAGTTTGTGGGTCAGGGTTAAAGGGAATATAGCTATGGGAGACATTACTGTGGGGATCTGTGTCGTGGTTTAAACCCAGTCAGGCAACTTGTTCACTCACTCCCAGTGAGTGGTGCTGAGCTGACAACAATCGAGGGCCATCCCCCCCCCCCCCCACCGGGGCTCTCCCATTCCCCACTCTCGGAGGAAAGGGGAGGAAGATCGAAAGGGTGCAACTCCTACAGGTTGAGACAAGAACAGTCCAGCAACCAATGTACAACACAAATCACCACTGCTACTATCAACTACAACAATGATAAGGGAAAATAACAAGGGAAGAGAATATGATACCACCGGCCAAGAAACGAGTCCCACCTGGAAGCCCGTGTCCTTCCGGCTAACTCCCAGTTACCTCCCACCCCGGGCATGATGTGCTGTGGTATGGAATACCTCCCTGGCTAGCCTGGGTCAGGCGCCCCGTCTCTGCTTCTTCACAGCTTCCCCTGCTCCCTGGCAGAGCATGAGCCTCACAAAGTCCTTGGTCAGGGTAAACATCACTTAGCAACAACCGAAAACATCGGCTTCACCAACACTGTTCCCAGGCTGGAAGTCAAAACACAGCACTGCACCAGCTACCACAAAGGAAAAACGTGACTGCTACTGCTGAACCCAGGACAATCTGTTACAGACCGCATGATCAAGGAGAACCTGCGGATGAAGCACTCTATAGACAGATAGGATAAGCCTCATGCTCACAGGCCCTTGTTCTCATGGGTGACTTCAACCACCCTGACATTTGTTGGAAGGACGGGACGGCCCGGCACAAGCAATACAGGAGGTTCCTCAGTTGTGTGGAAGACAACTTCCTTCTGCAAGTAATAGAGGCGCCAAAAAGGAGAGGTGCCATGCTTGACCTTGTGCTCACCAACAGGGAAAGGCTTGTTGGAAATGTGACGCTCCATGGCAGCTGTGTGGTTCGGTTGATAGGCTGGAGGGAAGAAATGCCATCCAGAGGGACCTTGACATGCTTGTGAGGTGGGCTGATGCCAACCTCATGAAGTTTAGCCATGCCAAGTGCAAGGTCCTACACCTGGGTCGGAGCAATCCCAGGCACAGCTACAGGTTGGGCACAGAAGAGATTCAGAGCAGCCCTGCAGAGAAGGACTTGGGGGTGTTGGTTGATGAGAAAATGAACATGAGCAGGCAGTGTGCGCTTGCAGCCCAGAAAGCCAACCATATCCTGGGCTGCATTAAAAGGAGTGTGACCAGCAGGTCGAAGGAGGTGATCCTGCCCCTCTACTCTGCTCTTGTGAGACCTCACCTGGAGTATTGTGTGCAGTTCTGGCATCCTCAACATAAAAAGGGCATGGAACTATTGGAACAAGTCCAGAGGAGGGTCACAGGGATGATCAGAGGACTGGAGCACCTCCCATATGAAGACAGGCTGATAAAGTTGGGGCTGTTCAGCGTGGGGAAGAGAAGGCTGTGTGGAAACCTCATAGCAGCCTTCCAGTATCTGAAGGGGGCCTATTGGGATGCTGGGGAAGGACTCTTCATTAGGGACCGTAGTGATAGGACAAGTGGTTACGGGTTAAAACGTAAATAGGAGAAGTTTAGATTGGATATAAGGAGGAAATTCTTTCCTGTTAGGGTGGTGAGGCACTGGAATAGGTTGCCCAGGGAGGTTGTGAATGCTCCATCGCTGGCAGCGTTCAGGACCAGGTTGGACGAGGCCTTGGGTGATATGGTTTAGTGTGAGGTGTCCCTGCCCATGGCAGGGGGTTTGGAACTTGATCTTAAGGTCCTTTCCAACCCTAACCATTATATGATTCTATGATTCTATGACTCTATGATTCTATGATTCTATCTGGAATGCAAAGTTATAAGACCACTCCCAGAGATGACTCAGGCCACTACCCAAGTCAGATATAGACAATCAGCAGTTTCTATGTCATTATACTTGAAGTTTTGGCTCCTTGAGATCTTAGTTGTCTCATGAACCACTTAAATCAATTAATGACATTCATTAATATACACTGACATTATTTGGAGACAGAAATTAGCAGCTTTAAGAAGGCTGAGACTGAACCAGGCTGAGGATGGAGATGACATGTGACTAAATTGGAGGTTGACACTTTCATCTTGAGCTATAACCAAGTCTAATGCTCTCCACAAAGGAAAACATCATAGATGTGAATTCAGACTACAAACAAAATTCACGAGGCTAAAAGACATCCACTCTGAGTTACTTAAATACAAAAGTAGAGTAAATTTAGTTGTCCTGGGTTCAGCAGATGCAGTCATTTTTTCTCCTTCTTGGTAGCTGGTGCAGTGCAGTGTTTTGACTTTTGGCCTGGGAACAGAGCTGATAGCAATGTTTTGGTTTGGCCAAGGACTTTGTGAGCCTCATGCTCTGCCAGGGAGGAGGGGAAGCCGGGAGGAAGCAGAGACAGGACACCTGACCCAAACTGACCAAAGAGGTATTCCATACCACAGCACGTCATGCCCAGGATGTAACTGGGAGTTAGCCGGAAGGGCTGGGAGACTGCGGGGTTGGAGGAGGTATCAGTCAGAGCTTGGTCGGGCTGGGGGGGGCGAGTTATCGGTCGGCTGGTGGTGATGTGTTGTATTCTCTTCCCTTGCTATTTCCTTTATCATTGTTATTATTGGTGGTAGCAGTAGTGATTTGTGTTATACCTTAGTTACTAAACTGTTCTTATCTCAACCCGTGGGAGTTGCATTCTTTTCGATTCTCCTCTCCATCCCTCTGGGAGTAGGGGGAGGGAAAGAAGGGGGGGAGTGAGTGAACGAGTTACCTGACTGGGTTTAAACCACGACATGCAACTGCATTATGGAAAATAAGAATTATAGCCACATGCAACTGCATTATGGAAAATAAGAAGTACACACTCCTGCATCTGGGATCTGGGCCTTCCAGGCAACTCCCCCCAGGTTATATACTGGGCATGATGTGCTGTGGCATGGAATACCCCTTTGGCTACTTTGGGTCGGGTGTCCTGTCTCTGCTTCAACCCAGATTCTGGTGCCCCTCCTCACTTGCAGATCATGAGACTGAAAAAGTCCTTGATCACACCATCTCTCCTGCTCTGAGAGACTGTTACAAGAGATGGAGACTGACATCATGGGCCAGACGAACTCAGCAGCTTTATAGGGATTTGGCCATGCACTAAGGAAGGATATCTCTCTCTTTGTGTGGGGGTGGATGTGTGTGTATATATATATATATATATATATATGTGGCGCATCGAAGACGGACTCCGGTTCTGGTGAAGTCTTGACATTACAGCAAATAAAAACCAACCTGTAAAATGCTTAATTCTACACTTTCTGTCTTGAATATCGGTTTGTAACAATCAAACAAAGTGATTAGGTCCTCATATGGAACCGGTGGTTTGGGCAAGGAATCGTCTGTCAGTCGTCGCAAGCAATGTATTGCAGAAAGAGAATCAAAACTAGACAAATTTAAAAAAAAATAGTACAAATTGCGCTTTTGCTAACTGTTCGTGTGGAGAATATCCTTGCATTCCCCTTTTTTGCTTTATATATCTACTATCAATACCTGCTTTAGATGACTCTACTTGAGCAGGGGATTTGGACTAGATGATATCTCCAACATATGCCAACCACAGGCTGCTGGGCCTGCCCTTCTCTCCTGGATGGCCCTCTGATAACTGGGGAGGCCATCCCTCACATCAAGGTCTGGCATGGCATGAGTTCCCACCGCTCCACGCCTGCTGGGTTGCAGCCACCAGTGGAGCTAAAGGTTCTTCTTGGTGGCAAACACAGAGGCCAACCCACTCTTGCCCTTGACTGTGGTTGCAGGCATTTGGCCAACTTCAGTCCTTGCACCTTGTTGTCAATGCAGACTTTTGCCTGCTTCATCCAGGAACAAGTCGCTACACAGCAAGGCACACACAGATTTACATTAGCAGAGTAACTACTACAGGGTGCAGCAGCATGTTGAAGATGCTGATGGCAGCAGGGGACTAGCCAAAGAAAATTTCCCACCAGTGGAGTTCTCCCACCCTCTTAATTTGTTCCATTACCTGCTTTATAACACTACCATTGTATTAGAATCTTTCCAGCTTTTACCTTAGCATTTCTAGCAGCTGCTGCAAGTTTGCATGCTCTAACATCTCTTTTGCAAGTGACAAATCCATACAATACAAGCTTGACAAACTTTGCAGGCAGCCGCCACCATGGACCTGTAGGCAGGAGGACACAAATATACCCCCTTCCTCCAGGTTATCAGTTCTTGAGAAGTAGACAGGTTAAAGTGATTCCTTAAAGCAGGGACATTTTGATGAGAAAAGGAATGTGAAGCAACTACAGAAGCAAACTGCACAGTGTTAACAGTCCGAGTTTGCTGTGTCATTACCCATTTATTTTTCTTTTTTTTTTCTCTGCCACCCTGATGCTGCTTGGGTGGCAGCTAGTAAAAACTTGTGGTTACGCTACCCCTCTCGCTTTTTCAGTTAGCAGTTTTTGTTTCAACCAATCTACCTGTTCCTCAAGTCTTGGATTCACCCCCAGGTTCCTTTAAACACACTAAGCAGGGCTCCTCCCATGCGCCCAGCATGTTGCAGGCACTCTTTAGGCTTTGTTTGTGGTGTCTCTACAAACTGCCTCAATACTTGATTAGATCGAGAGGGCTTTTTTTTTTTTAACAGAAAGTCCAGACAATCATTACTCCCGCTACACGGCCCTACGTCCAGAACATGGCGCAAGGACCCTGTGAAGAAGATCAGGAAAACAGCTCTGAGCAGCATCATCGCAGTGCCAGGTGGCAGGCTCAACCTCAGTGGGCGTCTCCACGGAGGCAACGTTCTGCCTGCCCGCATTGCATGAGGTTCGGGTTTTTATACTGACCAAAATGCATACTCATTCTGACATAGGTGGCCAGCCTGCGTTGGAAGAAATGGCCAGCAATATCTATAAAGGTCTTCAAGGGTCAATAGAAACATGGACATATTTGTATTTGCCAACCTGGTACATGAGTATCACAGAGAGACTGTATCATATGAGTTGCATACAGAACCCCAAGTCCATGGTCCGTCACAATTCACCTGATATCTTTGATAAGAGCATACGAGAGACCTTCCCACCGTGGGTCTTGATCTGGCACATACCCCACACGGAAAGCACGCAATACGTCTGCATCCCCCACCCCTCTCGTTCTCCCTTTACAGCTGCCCATTTATCATGAGGATCTGGGGGATATAAATCAGGCTCCTTTTCCATATCAATAGGCCCTGGAGTCAAAAGGGCTATCCAGGTCAGCATCAGAATTATCAGGTGTCAGAACCGCAGGAGCAGCAACAGCAGTCTGATGAACGTGCACAGGCTCCTCATAAATGTGTTCTAGAGTTTCATTTGTATCAGCCATGTCAGCGTTATCAAGTGCAATTAAAACATTTCCTCCCACAGGTTTCAGGTGATCTGAGAGTACTGTAATTGAGTCAGTTTGTGAAAGGTTATCATTCGCTACCCACGGATGAAGAGAGCGCAACACAGCAAAAACGATGTGCCAAATAATTAAATAATCAGAATTAATATCACGGTCATCGGATTGTACAGTTTGTAACTGCTGTCCCACACTCTTCCAATACTGCATTTCATAAGAGTCTGTAGAAGGGTCATCTTCATCCCTGTCCTCAGTATTCGCAGCTTCGGTGGCAACCGGAGGAGGTCTAGGGGGGTGGGGGTTGGGGCACTGGGCTCCAGTATCTCATTTTGACTTTAGCATTTCTACAATAGTTCTCCAGATCTGACTAACAAATTTTTTGTGTCATTGCCTTTTGTGGCTGAGTCCCACAGCGTTTAACTCCTGCATCATCCCACAAAGACCTCAAATATGATGGACTCAATCTCTGGATAACACATCTTCTACCATTTCAACATTAAATTTAAGTCTGTCTCTTTAAAGGTTGCTCCCTTCTTCGTAAGAAGGACTGAAAGTCCATAAAACGGAGGCTTCCTCCTTAGTAATATTGACTCCACTGTCCCATTCCCGGTTGCTCACCTTTTCCAGGTGATTGTTTATGTCCGGACCTCTTTGGCGCTCCCACACCGGACTCTTCACCTCTCCCAGGTAAAAGGTTTGTGTCTGGACAACTTCGGTGCTCCCCCACCGACTCCTCTTAGTCTCAGCCAAGCTACGCTACTGGTCGCTGACTTGACGATTTAGCCTGATTTCCTCCTGTTCGGGCACCATTTGTGGTGTATCAAAGTGTCCTGGTTAAGCAGAAGCGGTCATTTTTTTCTCCCCTTTTCCTTAGTAAGTTGATGCAGCGCTGTGTTTTTGACTTTCAGCCTGGGAACAGCGCTGATAACACCAGTGTTTTTAGTTACTGCTCAAATGTTTAGGTCTGACCAAGGACTTTCTGAGCTCATGCTCTGCCAGGGAGGAAGGGAAGCCGGAGGAAGCAGAGACAGGACACCTGTCCCAAACTAGCCAAAGAGGTATTCCATACCACAGCATGTCACACCCAGGATGAAAACAGGAGTTACCCAGAAGGGCTAGATTCGCTGCTCGGTCGGGCTGGTTATTGACGGGTGGTATTCTATTCTCTTCCCTTGTTATTTCCCTTATCATTATTATTATTGGTGGTAGCAGTAGTGGGTTTGTGTTATACCTTAGTTACTAAACTGTTCTTATCTCAGCCTGTGGGAGTTACATTCTTTGATTCTCCTCCCCATCCCTCCGGGAGGGGGTGGAAGAAAGGTGGGGAGTGAGCGAGCGGACTGCATGGGTTACTGAGCGCACTTAAAACACGACAGTTCTTTTTGGCACCCAACGTGGGGCTCGATGGGTTGAGATAACTACAGATCTGACCTGAGTGTGCCTAATCGTATTTGTGAAAAGCATTCATTGTTTCGGATTAATAGTCACTCGTCACAATGCTGATTTATTTTCTCCCCCAAAATTGTTGCTCTTGATCTCAGAGTTTCAGCATGCTGTAACTTATTTACAGCCGGTATTTGCTGTGTTAGTTTTATCGGATGGGGGGCTTGGGCTAAGGTCCTTGTTTCGCTGTACTTTATGGTAATGACTTGTAATGAGCTGGCTCTGGTAGCAGGGTGTGATGGACGTGGCTGTGGACTTGTACCTGGCCGTCCCGTTGCTCTACACTATCCTGGCCCTCGTCCTCACCTCTGTCTTCGTGATGCCGTGGGGAGCAGAGGGGAGCGGCCCCAGGAGCCGGCGGCGGCCGAAGTGGCCCGGGAGAGTGGCTCCGGGGACCAAGCGGTGGCGGGAGCGGGGCCAGAGGCTGGGAAAGAGGCGGCTGCTGAGCAGTGGAAGGAGGTAGTAGAGGAGCCGAGTCCCACTGTGGACCACAGCCCTGCAGTGGCCGAGAGCATCTGCCGGCAGCTGCCCACAGAGCCCCGAGAGCCCAAGCCCCAGGAGGATTCAGGAGACCACGCAGCACTTTCCAGCAAGGCAGAGGAGGAAGATCTAAACTCAGAAAAGGAGAAGCTGGTGGTGAGAGAGCCAGCAAGCACAGCAGCCACACCAGCCCCAGTGATAAATAAAGCAACATCATTTGAGAGTTCTTTAGGTTATGAATGGCCTTTGGGTAGCCTTGAGACCCACCTACTGATTGTCATGGGGGTCAGCATGTTGGCACACATACAGACTGTGTTCTACTCACGACCATTTTGTCTGATCTCGAAAGTTAAGCAGAATTGCGTTTGGGTCTTGTTTAGGGTTGGATGACGATATAGGAGGACCAGAAGATTTTCCCCAAGGCTGGACAGTCATGAGTGGCACGGTGTGTGGGACAGTATGGGCGAGTATCTAGTCCACTGGGCCCCACCAGCATTTTGGAAGCGTCGGAGATGGGAGAAGGCAGCTGTATGGAGTCCCCAGCAACCAAGTTGCAGAAACTGCTTTAGCGGAGAGGGTGAATTATTTTGAGCCTGGTGAGCCTGACCACTTCAGGCCATCAGAACAGAGATGCAACATATAGATGGACTCATGATCGAGGGTGAACTTAACAATGGACACTATTGCCCAGGTTATTCACGAGTGTGAACACTGCACACAGCCCTCTCCTGCTCTGAAGAAGACTGTTACAAGACATGGAGCCGACATCATGGACGAGATGGATTCAGCAGGAGTTGCTCCATGCGTTAAGGAATGATATCTCTCTCTC